>NC_068938.1:58785083-58802583 GCF_016801865.2 Culex pipiens pallens | reverse complement strand
ACAAAAATACAAAAATACAAAAATACAAAAATACAAAAATACAAAAATACAAAAATACAAAAATACAAAAATACAAAAATACAAAAATACAAAAATACAAAAATACAAAAATACAAAAATACAAAAATACAAAAATACAAAAATACAAAAATACAAAAATACAATAATATACAAAAATACAAAAATACAAAAATACAAAATACAAAAATACAAAAATACAAAAATACAAAAATACAAAAATACAAAAATACAAAAATACAAAAATACAAAAATACAAAAATACAAAAATACAAAAATACAAAAATACAAAATACAAAAATACAAAAATACAAAAATACAAAAATACAAAAATACAAAAATACAAAAATACAAAAATACAAAAATACAAAAATACAAAAATACAAAAATACAAAAATACAAAAATACAAAAACACAAAAATACAAAAATACAAAAATACAAAATACAAAAATACAAAAATACAAAAATACAAAAATACAAAAATACAAAAATACAAAAATAAAAAAATAAAAAAATACAAAAATACAAAAATACAAAAATACAAAAATACAAAAATACAAAAATACAAAAATACAAAAATACAAAAATACAAAAATACAAAAATACAAAAATACAAAAATACAAAAATACAAAAATACAAAAATACAAAAATACAAAAATACAAAAATACAAAAATACAAAAATACAAAAATACAAAAATACAAAAATACAAAAATACAAAAATACAAAAATACAAAAATACAAAAATACAAAAATACAAAAATACAAAAATACAAAAATACAAAAATACAAAAATACAAAAATACAAAAATACAAAAATACAAAAATACAAAAATACAAAATTACAAAATTACAAAAATACAAAAATACAAAAATACAAAAATACAAAAATACAAAATTACAAAAATACAAAAATACAAAAATACAAAAATACAAAAATACAAAAATACAAAAATACAAAAATACAAAAATACAAAAATACAAAAATACAAAAATACAAAAATAAAAAAATACATAAATACAAAAATACAAAAATACAAAAATACAAAAATACAAAAATACAAAAATACAAAAATACAAAGATACAAAAATACAAAAATACAAAAATACAAAAATACAAAAATACAAAAATACAAAAATACAAAAATACAAAAATACAAAAATACAAAAATACAAAAATACAAAAATACAAAAAATACAAAAATACAAAAATACAAAAATACAAAAATACAAAAATACAAAAATACAAAAATACAAAAATACAAAAATACAAAAATACAAAAATACAAAAATACAAAAATACAAAAATACAAAAATACAAAAATACAAAAATACAAAAATACAAAAATACAAAAATACAAAAATACAAAAATACAAAAATACAAAAATACAAAAATACAAAAATACAAAAATACAAAAATACAAAAATACAAAAATACAAAAATACAAAAATACAAAAATACAAAAATACAAAAATACAAAAATACAAAAATACAAAAATACAAAAATACAAAAATACAAAAATACAAAAATACAAAAATACAAAAATACAAAAATACAAAAATACAAAAATACAAAAATACAAAAATACAAAAATACAAAAATACAAAAATACAAAAATACAAAAATACAAAAATACAAAAATACAAAAATACAAAAATACAAAAATACAAAAATACAAAAATACAAAAATACAAAAATACAAAAATACAAAAATACAAAAATACAAAAATACAAAAATACAAAAATACAAAAATACAAAAATACAAAAATACAAAAATACAAAAATACAAAAATACAAAAATACAAAAATACAAAAATACAAAAATACAAAAATACAAAAATACAAAAATACAAAAATACAAAAATACAAAAATACAAAAATACAAAAATACAAAATACAAAAATACAAAAATACAAAAATACAAAAATACAAAAATACAAAAATACAAAAATACAAAAATACAAAAATACAAAAATACAAAAATACAAAAATACAAAAATACAAAAATACAAAAATACAAAAATACAAAAATACAAAAATACAAAAATACAAAAATACAAAAATACAAAAATACAAAAATACAAAAATACAAAAATACAAAAATACAAAAATACAAAAATACAAAAATACAAAAATACAAAAATACAAAAATACAAAAATACAAAAATACAAAAATACAAAAATTCAAAAATACAAAAATACAAAAATACAAAAATACAAAAATACAAAAATACAAAAATACAAAAATACAAAAATACAAAAATACAAAAATACAAAAATACAAAAATACAAAAATACAAAAATACAAAAATACAAAAATACAAAAATACAAAAATACAAAAATACAAAAATACAAAAATACAAAAATACAAAACATCCAATTAACATTAGAATAAATTATTTTTCAGAAACTCCCACCGCCATCCGGGGCCTCTTCGTGGGAGTGTTCGTGATGGCGCTGAACCAGTTCAGTGGAATCCTCGCCATCCTGACGTACGCGGGGACAATCCTGCAGCAATCGGGCACAACCTTCGACAACCGGTACGCCCTCATTCTGCTGGCGCTAATCAACATCTGCGGCAACCTAACCTCATTTGCAATCATCGACAAGGCCGGTCGGAAGGCAAGTCGAAAGGATTGAGATTGCTCAGAGCTGACTTTTAAATTGGTTTCTGGTGAAATCCTTTGCTTTTTTTAGTTTTTCCTGCTGATTTCCACCGTTGGAGTGGGTATTTTCCTCACAATGCTGGGCCTTCACTCGTACTATTACGATCCGGACGCGGATTCCGGTCAGTACTCGTGGGTACCCGTGTTTAGCCTGGCTGGAGTAATCTACTCGGCAGCGCTCGGAATCACCAACGTGCCGTTTTTTGTCTTGCCGGAGATTTTGCCACCCAAGGTAATAAGTGCAGCCATTGCCTAGCTTCGCGTGAACTAATCATTTATGACTTTCTTCCTCTTTTTTTTTTCGAAAATCCAGCTTCGCAGCATTGGCAGCACCATTGCCGTGGTCCTGTTGTGCTTTTTTGCCTTCTTCGTGATGAAGGCTTATCCGCTGCTGCTGGAGGCCATCGGAATTCACGGGACGCTGTGGATTTCCAGCGTGGTTTGCGCCGTGGGGGTGGTGATAATAGTCTTCCTGGTGCCGGAAACCAAGGGAAAAAATCTGGTTGTGGAGGAGCAGCAGCAAGAAAGTGAAGCTAATAAAACGAGAACGAATGCTTTTTGATTGGCTGTGAGTTTAGATTTTTTTTCCTTCTTTGGGTTAGTGTAATATCACTGATTGGCTCGAGTTGTGGGTAACTCGTTAAAAAATTAAAGGTCTATTGATGGACAAATGATTGAAATGATATCCTTTCGGTAGCCGTGGTGTGGGGGTAAGCGTGGTTGCCTCTCACCCAGTCAGCCTGGGTTCGATCCCAGAAGGTCCCGGTGGCATTTTTCGAGACGAGATTTGTCTGACACGCCTTCCGTCGGACGGGGAAGTAAATGTTGGCCCTGTTCTATCCTAGAGGTTAGGTCGATAGCTCAGTCCAGGTGTAGGAGTCGTCTCCCTGGGTCCTGTCTCGGTGGAGTCGCTGGTAGGCAGTTGAACTCACAATCGAAAGGTCGTCAGTTTGAATCCCAGGGCGGATGGAAGCTTAGGTGTAAAAAAGAGGATTGCAATTGCCTCAACAATCAAGCCTTCGGACACCTAGTTTCGAGTAGGAATCTCGCAATCGAGAGCGCCAAGGCAATGCTGTAGAGCAAATAATTATGAAAAAAAAAATGAAATCAAAAGCAAAACTCTAAGAAATAAATATAAAGAATACATAAACTCTACTTATTTAATAAGTATTTTGTTTTTTTTTTTCAAAAACTGGTCAAAGAAGAATTTGAGAACTCAAAAAAAAAAGTAAAACCTACATTCTTTAAAAAACAAAGGAACAGTTTACCTAAAACAAAACCCAAAATTGAAAAAAAAAGTCGTTAACAGCTCTTGTTTACAAGAATCGAACATTTTTTTTTCGTATTTTTTTCATTTATTTGTTTTTGTTTTGATTTGATATTCGAGTTCTGGCGATTTTTAAAGAAAGTTGGCTTGTAAAATAACAGAAAGTGTTATGGAATATTCTTGAAAAATCATTTTTTTTTTTCCATAAGAGTTCAATAACAGTTTATGTTATCATAACAAAATTTGTTATCGATCTGATATTGATTGAAAGCCAGAACAACTTGGGAATAACATTTTTTGTTATGGAAGAATACCTCCAACTGTTATTGGGATGATCGGATTAGTTGTTAAAATAACAAAAAATAATAAAAAAGATTTGTTCGAAAAATAACCTAAAATGTTATAAGTCGATTATTACAATAACAATCCAATAACAAAAAATCATAACGGCGAATAACAAATCTTGTTATAAATAACATAGAATGTTATTGGCCTAGTATTTTCAAATATCAAAAATGTTATTCCCAAGTTATTTCCGTCTGCTCGGGTACGGTTACACACCTAAAGGTGGAATAAAAAACATTTTTAACATTGAACCATTAGTTGCTGAGATATTGGCATTAGAAAATGTGGGAATTTTTGGATGAGACTTAAAAAACTTAAATTTTTATGTTTCTTTTTCTGTTATGTGCTGCATTTCAGTTATATTGGATTTTTTTAACTATTCGAAAAAAGTATGTTTAGGAATGGATAACCATGGACACTATTTAAAAAATGGAAAGACGTAAATTATTCTTTTAGTGGCAGTGCACTTTATCGAAAATCAGTGAAGTACGTTGCGATTGCACATTTCATTTTGCATTTGAAAACGATGTAAAAAAAATGGACTAAAAAATCTTTTTTTTTTTACATTTTCTCTATGGTTAAAATGATGTGGTTTTTGTTACCAAAAACAAAAAAAAATCATCCCCGAGCAGACGGAAATAATTTGGGAATAACCTTTTTTGATATTTGAAAATACTTGGCAAATAACATTTTATGTTATTTATAACAAGATTTGTCGTTATGATTTTTTTGTTATTAGATTGTTATTGTTATAACAGACTAATAATATTTTTAATTATTCGTCGAACAAATCTTTATTATTATTTTTTGTTATTTTAACAACTAATCCGATCATCCAAATAACAGTTGGAGATATTCTTCCATAACAAAATATGTTATTCCAAAGTTGTTTTGGCTTTCAACCAATATCAGACCAATAACAAATTTTGTTATGATAACATAAACTGTTATTATACTCTTATGCAAAAATGGATTTTTCAAGAAGATTCCATAACATTTTCTGTTATTTTAACAGTATTTGTTATTGAAATGGCATGAATTTTGTTATTACCGTCTGCCCGGGTCAAGTAAAGAACTCGGATTTTTATTTATTTTATTTATTTAAAATAAAGTTGATTTAAAAATTGGCATTTTTTTCAGTGTACCTATTTTATTCTGAACAGTCCTTAACCCTTATTAAAACTCACAATCTTGCCGCAAACACCAACTCGATCAAAAAATTAATTCAAAAGTTACAGATTTTCGAATATTTACGTACCACAGTCACTCAGTTGTTCTGTTTTCATCAGAATTCTGCCGAACTCGAAATTCAAAACTGAGTGTGTAGTCCCGCCCGTGTGGATCAATCGGACCGCGCACTGGACTCACAATCCAGAGGTCGCCGGTTCGAATCCCGCGGCGGGCGCTCTAAAATTCTTTGTGTAAATATGGGTATTCGGCGCCGTCGCTCCGTGCCATACTTTCATACACTTAGGAGCCCAGGGCGGCGAAGTCCTTGTAGATAAAAAGGAAGACACTAGTGGTTGGTACTAGCAATGGTGGCCGACAGCTATAAAGTCAACTTCGTTTTCGTGTGTAGATTACTTTAAACAATCCAAAATCATTACGATAATTGAACACATTTTGATTATTTACATTTACATTCACTACTGATAAAAGCTTTTCATGATACACAGAAAAAAATGATGGTATTATTCATCAGGAAATGGCGACAGATTTTGTGTCAAAAAAAAAGTGTAATATTACATCAGAAAATGATGAATTTTATCAGTTTCTGGTGAATATTCATCAGGTTCACATTTGTAAACATTTTTTAAGGTAATATTACTCAAAAAACTTTTTTTTGCTGTGTACACCTGTGCAATTAGCTTAATTATCATATTTGCATATTGTCGTGGTTGTGCTATTCTGCTACTCGTCCATGTTAATATGCTCAAAAGTAGCTCTAGATACCAAAATCACGTAGATATGTTATCTCTATTGGTGCAGAGATTGTAATAAAAATAGAATGTACACAGAAAAAAAAGTAGAATTAGGTCGGTTGAATATTACCTCTTTTTTGAGTAAAATTACATAAAAAATGTGTAAAAATGTGAACCTGATGAAAATTCATCAAAAACTTATGAATATTCACCAATTCCTGATGTAATATTACACATTTTTCCGATACAAAATCTGTCACCATTTCCTGATGAATATTTAAAACTGTTTTTTAAAGTGTTGGCTAAATAAAAATTAGCTAAAATACTCAATGATACCAATTTATCAGAGTTCGGGATAGTTTCAGTTACTTTACCCTGCTTGTTTGCTCAACAGTCTCCATTTTATTTACTGTTCTGATGCACAGTGCTATTATTTAAAACAAAGCTTAACTTTCTCGTTTTTCAGCTTTACCATCATATCTCGCTCCCGACTATGACAAACACCACTTCAAAATGATTTTCAGTTTCGTACCGCTGCTCGTGGCGTGACTTCCAGAGGCACCAAGTGCTGTAACTTTCCAGGATGTTTCTGGAGTTCATATCCCGACAGTATCGGAATCAATTTGCCGCAGTCGTTGCTGGTGAGCCACGTTTTTTCGCTCACGTAATTTTCCAGACTAAGGCGATCAGTTTCCTTTGTCTCGTCTTGTCAACTCAGCAAATCTGATAGCGGCCGGCTATGGAATTACGGTGGGATGGACGGCACCAATTATCCCACTGCTGCAGTCCCCGGACAGTCCGCTGCCGGCGGGGCCCATTAGCACGGCCGAGGCGTCCTGGATTGGGTCCGTGATGGGTTTCGGGGGTGTCACGGGAACGCTGCTGATTGCCCCCCTCCACACGTACTTTGGCAAGAAGGTGGCGCTGCTGTCACTGGCGGTTCCGCACATTGTAGGTATTAATGGCTTTGGGATTTCTGACACCGATATGGGAGATTGTTACAAAAATGTTCAGTTCAACTTGACTCTCAACCAACTCTGTTTTATTTTTTGCTGTTTTATAGGGAGAAATTAGTGTGTTTTTTGTGTAATGAGCTACAAGTTATTTTAACTGGAAATTTTTAAATTAGAAATAATGGGTACTATTTTTGTTGGACGCATTATATGGAATTTTGTGGTAACTTGCAACAGTTTTAACAATTGATTTGAAATCGTTTTTTTTTCAAGCATTTTTTGTCTAATTAAGCTTTTATACCTTTTATTGTAAATAGATTTCGTTGAGTTCATGTTGGCAAAATTGATTTAAACTCTTGTTTACTTGTCTTATGACAGAAATGAGACAAGTTTAACTTTCTGTCAAGCATGTTGATTGAAACAAAAATCTTTGTCAACCAAATTAAACAAACTATTTTAAATTGTCCCTGTTCGGCGATTGTGATGTGATGAAATTTTGTATCGAATTATTTTCTGTAACCTTAGTTGGGTTGATTAGAGATGCATACCGATTGAAAAATATTCAAAGGATATCAATTAGATTGTATAAAGTTGAAATGAATTAAGACTTTTATTTGATTTTTTGGGATTATTTTTTCAAACATTTATTTTTACCATTTTTCTAATAATGGAGCAATACTCAAGCTTTTCGCCAATTTTAAGCGATTTTCGTCTTTGTATTTTTTTTTTAACTTTGATCAATCTATGTCGATGGATTTCTTATGTCCAAATAAGCTATTTTGCATCATTGGTTTTTCCATAAAAGTTTCCATACGAACTTGTTCAAAACCTGTATCTCGAGAAGGGGTTTTCTAATGGATCTTATATTTTCCAAAAAGATGTCGAACTTTTCAGAAAAAAATTAGTACACGGTAAATAAAAAAAAGATTTTTTTCTTTGCTTTAAGCTGTTGCAAATATTTTTCAAAGTTTATGTAATTTTTTTATTCAAATGTCAACTATGGCTTGATTTTTTATTATTATTTTTTTGCATTTTCGACCTCAACCAGAGTTGAGGGACAAAAACTTTGAAAAATATTTGCATCGGCCTTATTATAACAAAAGCTTAAATTCGACACATTTTACCCCCTCAGGTTTTTTTTATTATTTTAATATGATTTATAGGACCAAAAAAACCAACTTTTGTGCCATGACGGACTTTTCGAATAATATTTTTTTGAAAAATTGTTACTTCTAAAAACTTTCGATTAAGCACTAATTTTTAAGCTGAAACATATTTTTTTGTGTGTTAAATTTAATTTGCCATTGTGTTATTCAAAAAGCCCTCATTTTGCAATCAATGTAACCGTAAATTTGATTTTCAATATCAAGCAGAGAAACCCTCATGAAATATTTCAAAGAATTTCAAAAGCATTACTAAAACCTTATCATTTTGCCAGATGTTTCTATTGTTATATTAAAAATTGAACCAATAGTTTCCAGGATATCGTCGATTGGAAAATGAGGGCTAGTTAGGTAGCACGACTGCAAATTTAAATTCAAACACAAAAAAATAATAATTTAGTTTCAATTGAGTTTTTTATCAATAGTTTTAAAAAGTTACTATTAGAAAAACAAAACTCGATCGAATTAAAATATATTTTCCTAATTTTCATTTTTAATAAGCTGTATCCTGGTTACCAAAGATCAGATGTAAATTTAAAAATAAATGAATAAAATCATCACAGCTTTTAAATTTTTGATTTTTTTTTTTGAAAAAAAATGTATTTTTTTGTTGTGAAGTTAAAGGAGGGGGGCAAACAAAATTCAATGACAAGTCATGGTTACAACATTTGATTGAAAAAAAAAAGAGATTTAAAATGCATTTTTACCCTGTCCAGGAGTTTTGTAACCATGAGTTTTAAAATTTCTTAGAAAAGACGTTTTTTTTTTCGAATTAGTTTTTTGTATACTGTGCATCGAAATTTTGCAAAAAACTAATTATTTTGAAATCAACTCAAACAACAGGAATATTTATTTCAAATTGTTTTTCGTAACGTTTGTCAAATTCAAGTTTGATACACGGTAAAAAAAATGTTACACGGTAAAAAAATTATGATTTTTAATTTCACTATTTGTCACACTCAATTTGCAAAAAAAAACAATTTTTAATTTTTATTTTATTTTCAGAATTTCTAGAATGTGCAAAAAATCTTTATTCGAGTTATGATGTTTGAATCAATACTGATTTAAAAAAATCGAAATATTGGTCTTAAAAACTTTTCAACATAATTTTTCGATGTAAAATCGAATTTGCAATCAAACAGTACTTTAGTGAAATTTTGATAAAGTGCACCGTTTTCAAGTTATTTGATAAGTTATTAGAAAACAGTCGTAGAAATTAATTTTATTTTAATTACTGCCCATGTTTGCCCACTTTAAAAAAAATTAAAAGCTGAGAAAATTTTCTATAATTTGCTTTTTTGAACTTTGTTGATACGACCTTTAGTTGCTGAGATATTGCCATGCAAATATTTAAAAACAGTAAAATTGATGTTTTCTAAGTGTCACCCAAACAACCCTCAACTTTCTAATGTCGATATCTCACTAACTGATGGTCCGATTTTCGATGTTAAAATATGAAACATTCGTAAAATTTTCCGATGATTTCGAAAACATTTTTTTTAATCAAGACTAACATTTCAAAAGGGCGTAATTTCGAATGTATTGCCCTTTTGAAATGTTAGTCTTGATTTTATAAAATTGGACCATTAGTTGCTGAGATATCGACTTTCGAAAATGGTGGGTTGTTTGGGAGATACTTAAAAAAACATCAATTTTCCTGTTTTTAAATCTTTGCATGGCATCTCAGCAACTAAGGGTCATATCAACAAAGTTCAAAAAAGCAAAATATTGAAAATTTTCTCAGCTTTTCAAAAATATCTTTTTCACAAGTTAAAAAAAATAATAACTTCGACTATTTTGAAATAACTTTTCAAATAACATGAAAACGGTTCACTTTATCAAAATTTTACTAATGTACTTTTTGATTGCAAATTCGATTTTACAAAAATAAAAAATAAAGTTGAAAAGTGTTTACGACCAATATTTCGATTTTTTTAAATCAGTATTTATTCAAAAAATCGTAACTCGGTCGAAGATTTTTTAACATTCTGGAAATTTCTGAGAAGTTGGCATTTGATGTCCCCTGAAACATATCAGAAAATAAAAAAAAATATAAATATAGTGTTATTTTGGCAAATCGAGTGTTGGTGACAAAAAGGGAAATAAAAAATCATCATAATTTTTTTTACCTTGTATCATTTTTTTCAATGTAGTCCTTATCCATACCTACAACTTTGCCGAAGACACCAAATCGATTAAAAAATTCCTTTAAAAGATACAGATTTTTGAATTTTCATACATAATTTTTGTATGGACAGCTGCCAAATTTGTATGGAAAATTATATGGAAAAACTAATGATGTAAAATGGCTTCTTTGGGCATACCGAAGGCACCAAAAAAGTTTCAGCCGGATTAAAAAATACAAAAAAAAATCTTTTGGCTGAAATCTCAGATACTTGCTGTTCTCACTGGAAATTTTTTTCTCCATCTAATTTATATGTTCGTCAATTTTTTCCTTTATCAAACGCAAGATTTTGTGGACATTGCTTTATCTCGGTGACAACGTGTACTACATTTACGCCGCCAGAGTTTTGGCAGGCATCACCGGCGGTGGCATGTTCGCACTGGTGCCTCTCTTCGTTGCGGATATTGCCGACCGAAGGTAGAACCCCGCTTTTCAACCAGTAAACAACATCAATTTGCTCCCTTCAAATTTCCTTCACGACAGGATTCGCGGCACGCTCGGTTCACTGACGGTGCTGCACATAAACTTTGGCCTGCTGGCGGTGTACACCGCCGGGAATTACCTGTCGTACTACACAATACCGCAAATTATGATCTGCCTTCCGGTGGCGTTTGCGGCGTTCGTTTCCTTGCTACCCGATACGCCCTACTGTCTACTCCGGAAGGGCCGGCTCGACGATGCGGAAAAATCACTCATGTTCTATCGGAACGTGGCCCCGGAGGATCTGGCCAGTGGAGCGCCGCAGGGATTGGCGTTTGTGGAGGAATTTGAAAACTGGAAGGTTTTTGTGCGGGCCGAAGATGACAAGGAGAAGCTGAGTTTGGCGGATTTTGGTAACACTTTGATTGATCAGGACAGGTCATCAATTTTGAGGTTCATGAAAACTCTTTGAATATTTCGACTCAAACAGCAACTCCAGCCGCGATTCGGGGCATGTCTATCGGCATCTTTCTGATGGCCATGAACATCTACACGGGACTGTTTGCCATCGTGACCTATGCCGGAAATATTCTCATCGCTTCCGGGACCTCGATTGATCCTAAACACGCCATGAGTGCGCTTGCCATTGTCATCATTCTGGGAAATCTCACGTCGTTTGCTATCATCGATAAAGCTGGGAGGAAGGTAGGTTTAGGGTTTCTAAAGCAAATAAGTCCGGATTTTATATTTTTAAACACAATTTAAAAAGTTATAAGAGATCAAAACTTCTCTTAAAACCTTGATAAAATGACTAGATCTGTGTCGAATTTCGCTTTCATGTAAGAACTCAGGAAAACGCTCAACCACCTTCAACTGCCTTCATGGAATTCAATACCATTTTGAAAACAAATTCTAACCGATTCTCTTCTAGGTCTTCCTCATTATCTCGAACGCCTCCATGGGAACGTTTCATGCAATATTGGGCATCCATGCGTACCTCTTTGAGGCCGATCCCGATATTGGCTTTGCCTGGCTGCCGGTCGTTTGTCTTGCCGGAACTATTTTTTCTGCTACACTGGGCGTTACGAACATTCCGTACTTTGTTCTACCAGAAATTCTCCCAGCCAAGGTATGCTTTGAAATGGAAAGTACTCCCCTGGTTTAATCGGATGAATTTTGTTTCAGATTCGAAGCATCGGGTGTACCATTTGCTTCGTGCTCATGAGTTCGATGGCATTCGTTTTGACGAAAACATTCCCCATGGTGCTGGAACAATTCAAACTTTACGGTGCTGTTGGAGTATTTTCAACGGTTTGTGCCACCTCGATTGTGATTATCATATTTTGGATGCCCGAGACGAAGGGAAAGAATCTTATCGTGGAGGAAAAGGATGGAAAGACGGTGTTGGCAGGGAAAGGAAAAGTGTGATTTGGAAAAATGTTTAAAACTATTTGTTGGATAAAAACTTATAAAATGCAATTTACAAATAATAAAAAAGCTTTTTCAGTCACGATTCGAGATTTTTTTAGAAAACTGGTTTGCAAATCTACAAACTAGTTTTACAAATGTCGTTTTATGGCATTTTCAGAAAAAGCAATGAATAAACTAAAAATTTAGCCTAAGGAAGACCAAATTGAAGTCCTACAAATTATTTCAGAATCTCCCAATTATATTGCTCTTTTCCGCTTCGAACTTTAGAGAACATTTCTAGAGTTTTTTGTTATGAAACGGTCCTACAAACTATTGTCTTTCATATGTTTATAGGACCTATTCAGAAAAAAACTCTAGATTTAATTTCAGTTTTCAATATTTTTTTTATTTTTTATTAAAAACCTTACAATCATTTTTGAAAATTATGTCCCTCAACTCTGACCAAAGGGCAAAAAATAATAAAGTTTAAAAATGAATTTACAAGCCACAGTTTTAAAATGCATTATACACCTATCCAGTTGTTTAACATCATTAGTTTCCAAAATATCTTTATATCCAAAAAAGTTTTTGGGGTGCTGTAAATCGGAATTTTATAATAAATTATTCAAATTATTATTAAAGGAGCACAAACATGCTAAATATGATTATAATGATAATTTTCAATGCAGACAAATGCATTTTAGATTGTTTTCAGTCGATCAGACTTCAATTTTCATTAAAATTTTAAAGTTTTTTTTGCCTTTTTTTGTCCCCAGATTTTGAAGCCCATTTTTGAAAGGGGGGAGGGGACCTAAACTTTGAAAAATATTTGCAACGGCCTACTGTAGTTATTATGACCTGATTTTATCGAAATTTGATCAAAATGTTTCAAGCAAAAACTATAAATAAAGAGATCCGTAAATTTATTGTGTACAAGCTAAAAGAATGTGTCACTGGGACTCTGATCGTTTTGCACCCTTCGACAAAGTTGTAGGAAGTTAAATTTCCTACAAAAATCTCACAATTGGACAATTTTGGGCGAGAACTGCGCGATATTTCCACATATAAACTTGCGATTTTTCCACATATAAACTTCAACGATAAAAAGCGACCCCTTAACCTTAACCGATTTGGCTCAAAATTTGCACAGCTACTTATTTTTGCCTAAGGAATCGATTCAGAGGGTATTCCTGATGTCGATTTTTTTATTTGTGGCAAATAATCTAATTTTTCAATTTTTTTGCTCCTTTCCTTCGACTAAGCCCAGAGGCAAGGGACATAAACTTTGAAAAATAATTCTTTTTTCGTCTTTAACCAATCTGGTGTCTCAAAAAAAGCCTCTCAATCTTTATTTGATAAGGCTGTTGCAAATATTTTTCAAAGTTTTTGTCTCCCCCCCCTCCCTCCCATTTATCGATGGTCCGATAAACTAGGGGGCATTAAAAACATTTTTTTAAACCCTCAATATTTTAATGAAATTTTAATTTTAATCAGCAAAAAAAATTTTGCTTAATTATAAAATCTCCTGAATTATACAGTCCAGAATATTATCTGAAGTTTCGATTCTCCGAATGTTTGTATGAAACTTCAGATAATCGAATCACAAACTGAAAAAATGTTTTATTTTTAATTTTTATTTTATTTTTTACATTAAATTCAATAATTTCACAGTTGATTGCCTTTTTATTACAAAATGCATTTTTTCCAATATTTAATCACAGCCATTTTAGCCACCATCTTGTATTTAAAAGTTCTTGATTTTTAGCGTGGTTCATGGCTAACAAGCTCAACAATAAAAAAGACAAGAAAAAATATAATTTTTATTACGATTTTAGTGTAAGGTTACCAACATAAAAATTTAAGTATCAATTCCATTGAAAATACTTGTTTTCTTCAACAAACTTTGTATTATTGTTTATTTTCAGAAAAAATTTAATTTGAAGAATTGAAAAACTTTTTTAAATTTGCATAAAAAACTAGTTTTTTAACGATTTTTGCAGTTTTTCAATTTTTTTAAATTAGTGCACATGTTTGCCCACCTTTGAAAAAAAAAATATTTTTGAGAAGCTAAGAGAATTCTCTTATACTTTGCTTTTTTGAACTTTGTTGAAACGACCCTTAGTTGCTGAGATATTGCAATGCAAAGGTTTTTCTAAATTCGTGAAATTTTCCGATCCTTTCGAAAAAAATATTTTCAAATTTTTTAAACCAAGACTAACAATTCAAAAGGGCAAAAAATTCAATTTTACGCCCTTTTAAAATGTTAGTCATGGTTTAAATTTTTTTATATTTTTTTCGAAAAAATCGGAATATTTCACGAATGTTTCATATTTTAACATTGAAAATCGGATCATTAGTTGCTGAGATATCGACATTAGAAAATGGTGTGCTAATTGGGTGAGACTTAGAAAACATCAATTTTCCTGTTTTTAAACCTTTGCATGGCAATATCTCAGCAACTAAGGGTCGTATCAATCAAACCATCCACATTAACGACCCCCGGGTCTTTTGTGGTCTCTATTGCAAGTTTCTGCTCGAACCTAGGAGTCCGAAGGCTTGAATGGGGAGAGCACCCAAACCTCTTTCTACTCCAAGGAACCTTCCACCCCAGTGTTTGAGCTGACGACCTTTGGATTACGAGTCCAACCGCCGCCAGCGATTCCACCGGAGTAGGCTTGGTTTGGTGTGTTGTTTGTACTTATGGCATGGAGACGACTCCTACACCTGGAATGACTTAACGGCCTAACAACCAAGGCCGGGACCGACATTTTACTTCCTCATCCGATGGAAGGTTGGAGCAGATGGGAATCGAACCCAGAATCATCCGCTTACAAAGCGGACAGCGTAACCATTCGGCCACGCACTGCCACATGTGCACTAATTTAAAAAAAAAATGAAAAACTGCGACTATTTTCAAAAAAGTCACCTAAAAATGGATTTAACTTGAAAACGGTGCACTTTATCAAAATTTCACTACAGTACTTTTTGATTGCAAATTTGATTTTACATCGAAAAATGAAGTTGAAAAATTTTTGCGACCAACTCTTCGATTTTTTGAAAAAATCAGTATTAATTTAAAAAAGGATTAATTCGGTCAAAGATTTTTTGCCCATTCTGAAAATTTCTGAAAAGTTGGCATTTGATGTCCTCTAAAACATATCAAAAAATTAAAAAAATAAAAATAGTGTTTTTTTGCAAATCAAGTTTTAGTGACAAAAAGTTAAATAAAAAATCACCACATTTTTTTACCGTGTATATTTTTTTTCAGTGTAGTCCATATCCATACCTACAAATTTGCCGAAGACACCAAATCGATCAAAAAATTCCTTCAAAAGATACAGATTTTTGAATTTTCATACATCATTTTTGTATGGCTAGCTGCCAAATTTGTATGGAAAATTATATGGATAAACTAATGATGCAAAATGGCTTCTTTGGGCATACCGAAGGCACCAAAAAAGTTTCAGTCGGATTAAAAAATACAAAAATTAAAATTGAAGAAAAAATACCGATTTCGTAGAGAATTGCTCAGTACAGAAACCAAAAGATTTATTTTTTACTAAATAGAAATAATATGTATTTCCTAAACGTAGTTTCATACATTTTCCGGACTAACCAAATTCTTTCCCTTGGTTTCCGGAATAAAAAGCGCAATCACGATGCCTCCAATGAAGCAAGTGCTTGCGAAAATTGCCACCGCTCCATGAAGCTGAATTTGCTCCAAAAGTATGGGCAGAATCTGAAAAAGATGTTTTAAAGAGATTTATTGTAATAATTGTTGATGCAATGCACCGTACCTTCAAGCTGATGAACGAGAAAATTGTGATTGATATCATGCTGATTGTGTTACCAGCGTTGCAAATCTGTAATTGAAATAAATGGTTATGTAAGAATTGACCTATACACCTTACAAACCTTCGCCGGCAACAACTCGGGCAGCACAAAGAACGGAATGTTGCACAACCCAACGCAGAACAAAAACACCGTCAGCGAAAGGCTCGCGATCGGTATCCAGTCCAGTCCGGTCAGGTCCACACTCTGTGACCTCATCCAGGAGTACACCCCCAGACAGGTCAACCCCAGCCCCGTTCCGTACGTCGAAATCAGCAGCAGCACCTTCCGCCCGGCAAGATCGATGAAGATGAACGACGCGATCGTCCCCACGATCTGGATCGCTCCCATGATGATGGCCGACGTTCCCGGGCTCAGCGTGGAGCCGGACTCGCTGAAGATCGACACGGCGTACGTCAGGATGGCGAAGACTCCGCAGAACTGGTTCAGGAACATGAGGAAGATCCCGATCAGGATGCCCTTTTTGGCCGCTGGTGAAGCTGAGGGGGAGGGAAGGGTTAGCACGAAGATTTTTGAAATGTATGGTCAGATCTTACTGAAGTCTTGAAGCTGCAAACGGTCACTTTGTAGTTTACTGTTCAAAATGAAGTTGCGGAGCTTTTCAAACTGCTGCTTGAACTCTGGAGTGCACTCCTGGTCCGATTTTAGTCCAGAGTAAAACTTGAGGGATTGTTCAGCCTGCGCAACGTTTCTCTGCTTAAGTAGCGATTGTGGAGTTTCTGGAATTAAAGTCATGAGGATTGCGAAGAGTGTTGGTAGCGAAATCATCACTACTGGAACGGTTCGGTACGACAGGAGATCTCCGACGATGTACATCGTAAGGATACCAGAATTGCCTGCTAGGGCGAGGATGGATCCAAGGGCTCCACGGACTCTATGAGAATTGAAGATATTAGTTACGATACGAAGTTTTGTCGAGTAATTGACTAACTTGCTGTCCGAGATATCAGCTATGAAGAGTGGAAATGTCACGATGACGCCTCCTCCAGTTACTCCAGCCAAGAATCTGGCCAGATAGAGATGATAGACAGATGTTCCAAAGTAGACTATTGTCCAGAAGCTCTGGAATCGGAATCAATTTCAATTACAGAGCAAACATTTCACCTAGACCACAAACCATGTTCGAAATACACAACGAAGCTATGCTTTTCTTCACACCAATCTTCTCCGTAAGATAACCATAAGCTATGGCTCCAAACAGACCGCCCAGACACAGGATTGAACCTATCCAGGAGCCCTGCTCCACGGTCACTGGACCGCTTTCAAGGGGAGAATCTTCGGACTGGAGCAGGG